>NC_134376.1:6940000-6945000 GCF_035582795.1 Mycteria americana | reverse complement strand
CCGGGCTGGGTCCCCCCGGCCCAGGGGACCGGCAGCTCCGGCCCCGGCGGGCTCGGGGTGGGAGGGGGCGGAAAGCATCCCCCCTTCCTCCCTCCCAGGAGCCGGGGAAGTGTTTCTCTAAGCAGGCTCTGCGGAAGAGGGCACAAAACTGGGGGTCCCCAGCCCCGGCTTTGCCGGAGAACGGTCCCTTTAATTGTTAACCGGGGGAACCCACCGATATTTTATTTGGGTGAAAACTTCTATGGGGACGCGATTTAATTAGGACGAATTTGGCGGCTGTTTGGAAGCTGTTAATGACTGGTGGGGTGTGCGATGGGCTGCTTTTCCTGCGGGGGGGGGGGAGATGGTAAGAGGGGAGGGACGGGAACTTTATTTGGGTTTGATTTTCTTTTCTTTTTTTTTCTTTTTTTTTTTAATTTTTTGGCCTCCTCTTGAGCGAACAGAGGCTGCTTCTGGTTGTGGCCGCGCTCACAATTCACGGGTTGTGGTTGCTGCTGGGGAGGGGGTGTCCGTGGTCGAATCGATAGGAGATTGCATTAATTATGATTTCGATTGATATGCTCAAATCTCCTTCTAAACGCTGCAAACGGCTCTTCCCTTTTTTTTCTTTTCCCTTTTTTCCCCCCCATTTTTTCCCTCTGCCCCCCTCCCCGCTCCCCTGTTATAGAGCCGGAGAGGAGATGAAAAGGCTTGTAGTTTTAAATTCAATGTGACAGCTCTGGAAAGAGCGGATGATGAATCTCCTATTATTGGATCAGTCTATTTGCCGCTCAATGTCTCTCTGTAATTGGAGCAACATCACTTTAAAGGTTCAGAGAGTAGAGCATTTCTGGTGAAAAATCCCCACAACACGCTGGTGAATGTTTTAAAGGGAAATCTATTAGTGATTTGGAGAGGGGAGGGGACAAGGGGGAAGAGGCTGGGTTGGAGGGCTGGGGGGAGGCTGTGTGTCTGTGTAACTCCGGCTGTTTGGTATTTAACCGGGTATCAGGCAGATCCGTGAGTTCCCCTCCGGCCCCCCCGCACCCTCCCCTGCCCGCCCGGCCCCCGCCGCCCTCCTCGGGCTGGAGTTCGTATCAAAGCCCCCCTTGTCTTGTTGTGACAGCTCTGATATTGTTTATTGAGGCTGGATGTCAGGTATAATTAGCAATCGATATGGAAAACGTTTGCTCCCCACACTGGCACGTCTCTGACGTCAGGACCGATTAACGTTTCTTATTGGTCCCAAATTCCCCCAGCCTGAGCTAATTATTGGGAGCCTGATGTTGATAAAGTTAAAGCGCCCGGGCGCCCTGCAGCATGAGCCCCTCGCCGCGCCGCCTCCTCCTCCTCCGGCAGCAGCACCCCCGGCCCCAGCCGCCCCGCCGCCAGCGCCCCCAGCCCCGCCGGCACCCCCCGCGCTAGAGCCGCCCCCATGATGGACAGCCGCATCCTGGAGCATCCCCATGCCCAGTTCGGGGGTATGGTGGGTTTCCCTTACCCGCTCGGTCACCACCACGTCTACGAACTGGCTGGGCACCAGCTGCAGTCGGCGGCCGCCTCCGTCCCCTTCTCCATCGATGGATTACTGAGCGGCTCCTGCGCCGCCTCCGTGGTCAACCCGGCGCCGCTCATCCCCTCCGGCTGCGGGGTGAGCGGGGACAGCCAGCCCTTCAAGCTCGCAGGTAGGAACGGCTCCGGCCCCCTCCCCACCCCCCCGCCCGCCCCTGCCCCGGCCGCCGCTCCCCGCCCGGAGCGTGTCAGCGCGGAGGAAGAAAACCACCGCGCCCCCCCGCATCCCCAGCTGCGGATGTTGGGGTGCCCGGAGGGGGGGGGGGGGCTGTACTGGGCCCCCCCCGAGGGGGGCGGACAGGACGGGGCGGGGGGCCCCGGGTCGAGCGCCGGGAGCATCCCCTGTTCCCAGCAGCGTGGGGCCACGCGTGTACCCTGAACAATAGCGGGCCCGGCCCGGTGCCTTCCCCCAAAGTTCATCTCTGGGGTGGGGGCTCGGAACATACCCTTAAAAATATATATAAAAATAAGAATGGGAATCGCTGGAGTTTGGGGAATAACGAGTGGTAATTTTCTTTTTTTAAACGATTTAACCAAAGGGAAGCGCTCTCCTTCCCTCCCCACCGGCCTGTGGCACCGCTATTGTTCAGCTATTAAAACACTCCGTCGCCCCAACATCCTTTTTATTAACCCTGGAACAGCCCCCCTCTGCACCTCAACTAAATAAACATTATTGTTATTAATTAATTTCCACACCTGGTGGAAAACGTTAGGAGAGGTGCGGCTAGGGCTGTAAATACCCAGCCTGGAGAGGTACGTACCTGGAGAGGCTGCGAGCACCCCAGCCCCACGCCCGCCCGTGCTCGGGGGTCTGCGGGAGGCCCGGGGCCGCCCTGCCCTCGGGGCCCCGCGTGGGACCGGGCCGTGAGCTGCGGCCCACACAGGTGCTCGGGGGAGTGGGGGGAGCTGGGGAAGGGAAAGAGGGGGGGGCTTTAAAAATTTTTTTTTTTTAATGAAACCTTTGGTGGCTGGAGCAAATATTGGAACTTCTCTCTCTCTCTCTGCCAGCTGGGTGCCTGTGGAGAGCTTCCTTCAGGAATAAATGTTCTGTAAAGTACATTTTCGGAGGAGGCGAGGGCAGATCGGGTTCCTCCCCATTTTTAGCGCAGGTGTGTGTATAATCCCGCTCTTTTACCAACGCTGCCGAGCACAAAAGTTAAAAGGCTCCTGTGAATGGCAGGGAGGGGGGGAAGAAGGCCTGCCTTCCAGGGAGCTGAGGGTGTTTCTGCCTTTTCAGACTCGGGTGACCCGGACAAAGAAAGTCCTGGCTGTAAAAGAAGACGAACCCGCACCAATTTTACTGGCTGGCAGCTCGAGGAGCTGGAAAAGGCGTTTAATGAGAGTCATTACCCGGACGTGTTTATGCGAGAGGCTCTGGCTCTCAGGCTGGACTTGGTGGAGTCCAGAGTGCAGGTAAAAACCGCGTCCCCTCCTCCCCGCCCTCGCCCTGCGCCCGGCCGTCCCCGGGGAGCCCCGCCGGACCCGCAGCCCCGCTCCGGGACGGGCCCTGCGCGCTCGGGCCCGCAGCCTCGCTCCGCCCGGCCCTCTCCTTTTGTTTCCCTGCCTTGCGCTGCTCCTTCGTGGCTTATTTTCTTCTTCTTATTCCCTTTTATTTTTTTCGTAATCTTGCAAACGAGCCCCGAAGAGCAGCATCCTAGCCTGGCTTCCCTCAACCTTTTTTTTTTCTTCTTAATATATTTTTCCACTGTAAACATATTTCTTAAATGAGCCAAGGGCGAAAAATTAGCATGCAAATATGAGGCTTAATCACTGGCCAGGGTACGCTGGAGAATGTCAATAAAGCTCGTAGGTGCAGCGAGAGCGTGTGGAACTCGTAAAACTTAATTTTAAGGAACTGCTCAGGCCCTCGGTCGCAGGGGAGGGGGACCAGCGATTTGCTTCAGCTGATCTTGCAAAAATAAAAGGAGGATGGGGTCGGGGAATGCGGGTGTGATGCGGGTTGCCTGTCGGCTCCTCCGATGCTGTTTTATGCCGCGGTGACTGCGAGCGGGCGGCGAGGCCGAGCCGGAGCCGCTGCTCCGCGTCCTGCCGGGGCCCGCGGCCGTGCGGGGCGGCTGGGCCGGGCGGCCTCGCGTGGGCTGCGTGTGCGGGGAATGCGACCTGAAGCCCACCTCAGGCGGCGGGGACCTTCCCCCGGGATGAGCTGACGCCGTTCGCCGCGGTTCCTCCGTCAGCTTTGTCTCACGGCGTCCTTCCGAGCCGCCTTTCTCTCCCCGCGCCGGCTCCCAGAGCATCCTCTCCGGCGGCTCGGCAGCCTGCGGGGCTCTGCCGGGGGGAAGGAGCCGGGATCGGGTCACCGAAATCACCGCGGTGCTCCCGGCTGCTGGGGTCGTGCTCCGGTACCAAACGCAGCCGCGGACTCCGGCCGGGAACCGGCGCTGTCGGCAGCCCTGATGGGCCGGGGTCCGCGGGCGCGGAGGGGACGCGTGTGCTGCGCGGCTGCGGATGCCGGGGAACCGCAGGAGCAGGGCCAGAGCAGAGAGAATTTAATTTAATTTTTTTCCCCCCATAATCAAACCAAACACACCCAACCAAACCCCATTTTTGGGCTGACCCAACCTCTCTGCTCCGGCGGCCGGGCCGGGCCGGAGGCCCCAGACCCCGCTCCGCGCGGGCGAGGCGACCCCCTCCCCGCCGTTCCTACCTCCGGCCCGCTTATTGCGCTATGTTTTCTTGCGTTTTGCGTGCTGCTGCGTAGGGATCGAGCCCGGCCCCGCAGGCCGGGGCTCCGGCTGGTGCTTCTGCACCCCTCGGCGGCGGGGGACAGTCGGGGGGGCTGTGTTATCCCTTCCCCTCCCGCGGTGCCGGTGCAGGCAGGGTGCAGCGTGTGTGTGCGTGAGTGTGCACCCCCCCAACCCCTTGCTTTTTTATTTTTTTTTCTACCCTGTTAAAGAAGCGTGGACATCTCTTCCTGCCCCCCGCCCCCGCTGTCCGTCTCGCAGGCGCCAGGTCCCGTGGATGGGGGCTGCCGGCACCTCGAGGGGTGGACGGGGGAGGCCTGAGCTGCGCTTCCCCCCTGCCCCGCCACCGCGGGGGGCCGGTGCGCTGGGTGTTAATTGCTTCTCGTTGTTCGGTGTGTAGGTCTGGTTCCAAAACCGCCGGGCCAAATGGAGAAAGAAAGAGAACACGAAGAAGGGCCCGGGGCGGCCGGCTCACAACTCCCACCCCACGACGTGCAGCGGGGAGCCCATGGACCCCGAGGAGATCGCCCGCAAGGAGCTGGAGAAGATGGAGAAGAAGAAGCGCAAGCACGAGAAGAAGCTCCTCAAAAGCCAAAGCCGCCACCTGCACTCGCCCAGCGGCCTCTCCCTGCACAGCACGCCCAGCTCCGACAGCGACAGCGGCGGCGGGGGGGGCCTCTCGCCCGCCCCGCCCGAGGCCAAGCCCCGCGGGCAGCCCCCGCCGCACCACCCGCCGCCCCCCGCCGC